>NW_027279313.1:250000-272500 GCF_046629955.1 Centroberyx affinis | reverse complement strand
TCTGTAGTGTGCATCTCACTGATTTTGGATCTCTTCATAGGTGAGAAATATCGTTACACATGGCATTAACATTTGTCATTGGTGTTTGCATTACTAGCTAAATTATTAATTACAATTACATTATTAATAACAACATGATGCAACTGTTTCTCCAATCCACATTCAACTACATAAATGGAAATAAGCTTTGCATGTGCATAGATCCAGATAGGAAGCTCATGCAAAGCAAAGGCAGCTCGGATATTGAAACTCTATGTTATCAAAAGTGGATGGGCAGGATACTTGTGGATGGGGAACCAGAGCGAGACCAGAATTTCTGAAGTAACAAGGAAACTGTTGTTGATGGTTGTTGTTGTAATTTTTCGGTTGAAACAGTATGTTGGGGCGGGACATAACATGGGAAGAGACTGTTCAAGAGGAAGTTCAAAAAAATCTGTGATGGGTTTATTGGTTGGAATATTTATGTACAGCTACTGATACGCTATGAAGAAACCACTAAAATATGCTGTTTACCAGGAAGGAAAAGTAATGGGATTTTGATATAAAAATACAGAGAAAATAGATGTTTCTGTAATTTTTTGATTGAATGAAGTTGAAAAAGTCATTTTGCATTTCATTGTGACTTAATTGTGACTAACTAATAATATCTGCATAATACTACCTTATCCTCAGCTGTTGCTGCCAGCATTTCTATTTTCCTAATATGTTTGTGTAAATAACAACTCAACTCCCTCAGTGCTTGCCATCTCTGTAAAGGATTTAAGCATTATTATTATTCCAGAGGTGACGTGAGTGGCAATCTGATTTCAGGTTTGAATGTAATAATGGCTAGACACATTCTGGATACAAGACACATGCTAATGCCAGGTATTAAAGGAGCCTTAGGTAGATGGATACAACTGATGGAAATAGAGACGACCAGACAATAGCGCCCATGCATCGTATTTTTAAAAGGAAAGAAGGAAACATTTTGAAGAACACAGATTTTAATATTCTACAACTTGCACAGCTCTCAGTTCATTTTGTTATAAAGGCAACCATCTCACTTTGGTTGTCTCTCTTTTTTCCCCTCTCTTTTTTCTTTTTTTTTTTACCTGTCTGTCTCTCTCTCTCTCTCTCTCTCTCTCTCTCTCCCCCTCTCTCTCGCTCTGCCCTGCCTCACCTCTGCAGCTCTTTCTTTTGAGCCTACTATTGCACAACAAACACAAAAGACAAAAAAAAAAGCAACCAAAAAAAAATGCAACCACAAAAAGACAGAGGCAATTAAGATGGGTAATAATGCTGTCAGCAGTGTTAGAGATTACCAACTGGGACAAAACCATTGTGTAAAACATACTGTGGTGAGCTATACGCCACAAAAGTATATTGAAAAAAAAAAAAACTACCGTTAGAGGTAATTGTTGAGAAAATTGCCCCAAAATGCTGCCCATTTATCGTAGTTTCCGTTTAATGGCTGAGTGTGATTCCAATGCAAGATGGGAATAAGTGAGACATCCTGTAACTTTCAATTCTCTCTATTATCACAGAAGCGCTTTGCTTCTCTCTCTCTCTCTCCCTTTGTCAGCACTGTCGCTGTGTTTGTGTGCTCTGTGTGTGTGTGTGTGTGTGTGTGTGTGTGTGTGTGTGTGGTGCATGTGTGTGATCCCAGTCTCTTGAACATTAAGTTCTGCAAAGCACAGCATCTCATCTGTGTGGTGAGGTTGTACTTCAGCATGCCAGATGAGGCTTAAGAACGCAACAGAATCATAAACAAGTGCAGATTGTCCCACGGTGCATTTGTGGCAATATCATATAGACCTAATTAATTATCAATTTATTTGAATGGGATCTCAGCTCTCTGGTTCCCTAGTTGATCAGCTGCCTGCATCTCTGCTATGGAGAATACAGTAACGCTTGCTAATTAATGTGAGCAGCTGAGCTGTTAGCAAACAAGCTTATAGCATATTACATAAATGCATAGAGGCACTGTTTTGACTACATATATCGCCATATATTGTGATATACATATCACTATATTGCAGCAGTCCATGCAAACTAATAGGTGAAGAACCCAGAAGTAAGTTGTTGAACAAATGTTTGAAGTGGTTAAATTGCACCGAAAGTAAACATATCACTTTCAAGATGAGATAAATCGAGAGGCTCTTTGTCTTTTTGTTTTGAGTCTTCAAACTGCATTAAATACCAATTTCGCTAAGGTATGTCTTTCCATAGTTAATCAGTTTTGCAGACATTCAAGTGAAGGATGAAAGCAAAGAGAGGTGAGAGATGTGTGACAGCATGGCTCGAGCCACATTTCATTTTCAATTTGAGTCACAGTGCATAGACAATTTGCTAGGTAAGTGCCTAAATCAGCCCAACCACCAAAGTGCATCAATCATAAAATTTGTCTCAAATGAATTAATCATGTCACTTGCCAGACAAGCTGAAATTTCCTTGAAGGTTCCACACACAGAACTTAGATGGATAGAAGTGTCATTCCACTGTTTGACATGGTAATTTGGCTAGCATAAAATGGCGATTACGGAATTTTTTAAGGGTTAATTTTTATAGTGGTCGTCAACAATATTTATTTAATGCACGATTATATTTAATGCGCTATTTTTGTCAGTGTTAGCTGTGGGACATTGTAAATCAATGAGGATGATGTAGCTAAGCTAACTGTTAGCATGTGGCGTCAGTACCGATCACAGTGGAAATGAGTAACGTTCACAGTGAAGAGGTTGAGGATGTTGCAGCACCACCCTGAAGGAGAAAAAACTGATATATATAGTCTTTGTAGGTGAAATATCTCTTTAAGGCCGTAAAGTCTATCACACTCGCTTGAGAACTGTGCAGACGAGTTGTGCTGTGGCTGTAGCCTAAAAGCAGAATAAAGGAATTGTGAACAGTTGAATCTGTGTGCCAGAGTGCTTAGCCAACTGTCAAAACTCAAATGAAAGATTATCGTTGAATGAATAAAATATGACGACTTACCAACAGTAATATAAAAGCGATTAAACCCGAATTGATCCAACAATCCTTAAGTAGCCTCCCCGCTTGCAGCAAGGCAACAGAGATGCCGCTTATATATGGAAGCTTGTCCAAACCGTAAACGTAAAAATGGCCGCTGCTCCAACCATCCTGGAATGTTGATTTGAATGGGAATGACCGTTCTCTTCATTCAGGTTCTGTAGTTACACAGCTTATGTGCAACCATACTTGAACCATCTGCGTGATTTTTAGTTAAGTTCTGATATTAAGGACAAAGCTTCTGCTGCTGTTTCCAGTGTTGATGATGGATGTTTTGGTGGTTAGTTTGGACTGTAGACTGACCTTCAACTTTCTGTCCTTCTCAGCTGTCTTTCCAGTCAGCAGCCCAGTGCCCTTAGAAAATCTCTTTAAAATGAGAAAAGGCATTGGACATTTCAATGAGGAAATTCAAACCCAGGAGGTATGAGCGGGGATAAAGCACCATATTAAATCTGTGAGAAAAAGCTCTCTGTCAATAACAGCTAGCGCGTCTCAGAAAATAATACATATTGATTGGGCAAAGTGGATCTGTTATTGTTCTTCTCAAGGTCTCAGCTGGAGAAGCCCGCTGTGCTCAGAGCCGCGGCACAGCAAAAGCTTCCTCCTAAAAAATTAAACAAAGACGGGAGATGGCTTGTTGGGAGAGAAGCGTGTGCTGTCAAGATATCTGACACGACCTTTGCCCTTTGAAACTGCGCTCTCACTTACCTCTTTTCCTTTCAATTTTTCTGCGTCCTCGCACTTTGCTCTCAGCGGTGCGGTATTCAATACAGGTGCTTAGAGAACCAGCATGGTTTTCTGTCGGCTTGCAGGCTGGGCAAGGGAAGCAGAGACAAAGAGAAGAGAAGACAAACAGAAAGATAAAAATTACAGCTCGTCCGAGAATGTGAAGAGGAATGGGACAAGCAACAAGAGAGAGAGTTAAATCGAGGAAGTAATAGAAACGAGGAAGTGATTAAAATCCAAAAGCCTCTGCAGATCAGATAATAAACAGTGGGCAATTTTGTTAAATTTAATAAGTCGGGATGTTTAGCAGGTAACATTTAACATAAAGACACATGAGGACACTGTTCAATGTTGTAGGAGCATGCTACTTACTATTACTTACTATTACGATTACTCTAACTATTTATGTTTGTCCAGTTCCCCAAACTGTGTACTCCATACTGCTTCAGAACAACCTCAAACTCTCATAGACATACAGTATATTGAAATGCAAGGCTGAAAAAATAAGCTGTTGATGTAATATCTGGTGATGGTTATGGGTTTCAACCATCTAGAAGCCATTTTACGGTGAGAGGTTTTGGCTACCTTTTAAAAATGACGACTCCATCAAATGTAATTGGTCCAAATATTTTTGGCACCCAGAAATGGGACGAACAAATGGGACAAAAGGACTGCTGTCTTTTGTATGATTATTCTCATCTCCGTCTGATCCTGCTGAAAATAACCTCAAATGAAAGAAATCTGCACTTTTACCTTGTAGTCATTGTGTCATTCCATATCCAAAGTAATAATAGTGCTGAACAAAAATACTGTATCAGTGTGTCGCTTTCCAAATAATAGTGGAGCTCAGTGTGCGAAGCCTCCTCCTGTAGAGACTCACATTTGCCTGGATACTTCCCTATTGTGTGAGTTTTTTCTTCTCCTTTGTATGTTCTGTTAGTGATTATTTCCATGCAAGTTATCACTGGTAAAACTCTACTACTCGCTATAGTCATACAGAAAAAATTGCCTATTTTTCACTGAGTGGAGCAGTGATTTGTTTAGTGGTTAACTCTCCCTTACTATGTTTTTACTTGCCAAAAATGAAAATCAGACGTTTATCAGAATTTTAAGTGATTTATTAATATAAATGTATGATCTTTGCAGTTAATGATATACAACAGCAAAATGACTGAAAAACAAACAAAAAGTAAATAATTGATTGACTTGAGCCCTCATAACCAGCTGGTAGAAGCTTTTCTGTAAATGTAACCAGTGGTAACATGGGAAAGAAAAAAACAAAAAAAAAAACAAAGTGGTAATTTATGAGGCTGGTAAGTCTCTCCACTCATCTGTCTTCCCAGTACATTAATGGGACCTGATGTCTGTGGTAAATGTCAGTGCCTTTAAAAATAAGCCAGCTCAATCTGCCTTACTCTGAAATCAGTGACAAAAGGTACAAAACATTGCTGAGATTGATTCATCATTTTCAACCCAAAAAAAACTGTTGCTTCCATGACAAGAGAAACAGCCTATTACTTTTCACTTTGCAATTTGACATAGTCTCCTGGCTGGCTGGGTTGCCAGATCCTGATGGCGTCCAACAGGGCCACTGACTGACCAATCAACTGGCCCAAGTCGACGATTTGTTGTGTTTTGAATGGAATAACAATATGTTGATCATAGCCTACAATACTGTACTAATGGTTCTGATTTCCATTCTGACTCAGTTCTGACTTCTTGTGGACGAATTTGAAGAAACACATCAGATTTAGCATGATCATGTAGAGTCATTATTCAGATAGAAAATCATAGTCAGGCATAATTAGTTTTTGTTTTTATACCAGTGAAGTTTGCATTGTCAAGAGTCAAGATAACCTTTATTATCCCTGAGAGGGAAACTCAATTGGCAACAGGAGCATCCAGTAAACACCCACATGGACACAGTAAAAACCAAACATAAGACATGCAGACGTTAAAAACCATAAGAAGATAGAGACATTGAAAAATAAAAATAAGACACTATAGAAAGAATAGATAAAAATAAAAATAGGGCAAAATAATAAAACATATAGGAGCAATAAAACAATGAGGTTCTGTACTTACTAAAGTGCATAAGTGCTTTAATAAGTTCAGAACCTTATTGTTTTATTGCTCTTATATGTTTTATTGTTTGAAGGAAGGAGACAGTGAGAAATGTAATACAGTGGATTACATACTTGCTGTAATCTCAATCTGGAATGACAGTAGTGTGACGAAATCTTCACTCTAAATTCTTGAATGTTTCATTTGGTACATTTAATATAAGATGCCAAGTTGAATGTTTGATGATGTTGTCATGGATACGCATGTTGGTGAATGCACGCTAAAGAAAATAGAACTGTGAAGATGCAATTGAAAGCACGGATTTGAAAGGGGACGCCCAGCAGTCTATTCATGCTAAATGTGCAGTTAAGAGTGTGGAGCTGATCTAGCATCCGACTAAAGGTGCAGATTATATTCGCACACACACACAGATATACACAGACACACACACACATGAATATGCACACGCTGATAAGGCCACAGCTCAATGAGATCTGACTGGACAATTGGACTCAAATGGAGTGGAACGGTGGCAGGGCTAATGTGCAGTAACACGGGGCTAGCACCTTGACCCCGCTGACAACAGTTCAATCACCTGCTAGCTGGTGCAGCTCTACTACAGGCTGAGATGTAACGGCTCCTGAAGCACTCACATCAGCAAAAAAAAAAGATATATATATATATATACTATTTTTTGTGTGTGTGTGAGAGTGAGTGTGGGTTGGTTTGGTGGGTATGTTTATTGTAGCAACTGCTCAATTCGAGACGGTTGGTCTGTTGCTAGGTAAGCAGGCATTCAACCAGGACTACTGTACTGTGTGGTGTGTAATAGCCGAGTGTCTCTGTCTCTCTCAAACTCTCTCTTCTCCCTTTTTGCCTTTTGTCCTTGCTTTTCTATTCCCTTGCCCGGCTTCACGTCCCTCTGCTCTCTCTCTCTCTCAGTCTGTCTATTCCTAGTTCTCTCCCTTTCTCCCCCCTGTTTCCTCTCCTTTCTCCCCTTGTCTCTTTCCTTGCTCACTCCCATCTGGTATCTCCCAGAGAGAGTGTGGTGTATGCTGATGACTCAGGGGAATGGATGGATGGGGGGTGGGGGGGGGTTCAGGGCCGTTCTCCTTCCTCCTGCTGCATGATGGATTACCAGGGAGGGGAGAGACCTCACAGGCAGGAGAGCTGTGAGCCAGTGGGTGAGCACTTCCAGCCAAACTACCTGACAGTACCAGGAGTCAATATATATACTAACTAGCTAAGTAACAAACTAACCAACTAACCAAGAAAAATGCAGACATATATACATGTATACATACATGTATACATACATGCATACCTACATGCATACATACATGCATGCATGTGTGCATGTATGTATGTATGTATGTATGTATGTATCTATCTATCTATCTATCTATCTATCTATCTATCTATCTATGTTAATTGGTTAGTTAGTTCATTAGCTAGTTAGTAGTATATGGGCTCGTATGTGATTTAATCTGATTTGTAGTATTGGTCCCATAGAAATACCAGTCCCTGTAGAAATAATTCTGCCCTCAGCACCAGTGCCATGGTAGCAAACTCTCTGAATTGTTGTCAAGGAAACTCAATTGATTTGTCTTTCTTGTGTTAACCTTATTCAGGGAATCAAACCTTGGTCAGCGCCACCCGGGGTCAAATACATCCTGTGTGCGGCTTTGATTTCCACAGGGACCAGCCGTACCTAATACCTATAAAAAAAACTATTGACTCATGATACTGTAAGCTGTTTCAGATAATAGCATTCAGTCCATGGCATAGGTACAGTATGTAGCGTAGCACTAGCTTTAGCCTCGGACAAAACAGCAGCAAGGGATTAAATTGTACTTGTCTACACTATGTAGTTAAATCAACTACTGAATTCATTTTTCTGAACACTGTCTCTGCCATGTCAACAAACTGTATCATAACCATATTCATATATACTTTACAAATTAGGTAAGAAAACTGATTTGCCCACTTGTCTAGAGCGTCAGACAGGGAGTGGAGGAAAAAGCAGCAGGAAAAAGTTAAGTGGAAAATCTATAAATAAAATAGTAAATATTGTAAAGGTTAAATTGTGGATTGCACCTCAGTTAGCTTTCTCAGCTGTATGAAAAGTATAATGTTCAGAACAGCAGTTGAATGATCTGTGTGCTTTTGAATAAACAATGCCTGGGGGACTTGAATATATATAGTAATTATTATAATAACTATGAAGAAGTGAGCGTTTTTGTTGGTGATTGTGGTTTCTGATGAAAATGAGATTTAATGGTGAGCAGTTGCAGCCCTGAACAAATTGCTGTTTTCCTCCATAATTTTGGTAATTATGTCCCCTTCTCTTCCAAATAAAATGAGTCTTCACTTGATTCTGAGCGGGGGGGGGGGGGGGGGGGCTACTCATATTTTCTTTTTTAAATGATATACATAAAAAAATGAACAAGTTGTAACTTTTTTCACTTGTTTTTGTCATGTCATATTGTCTCTGGCTATGAGAAATCAAATCATGAATGAAAAGAGATTATTAACACATACGCCTTCTCTCATCCCTGTAGGGATAATAATAAATTACTTTCGAAAAGCCCTTGTCCTTTCCAGACTCACTAAAAGGTGCCAAGCGACATAGTTGATTCAATACAGCGTTACTGCCAGAGACGTTTTAGTACTTTAAAGGCAAATTTAAGGTCTACTTGGTCTTTAATTTGATCTCAATGACATTGTCTAGAGAGATACATGACTGATTTAGCTCTTGGGAAAAATACTTTATTTTGCTCGTTCTTTCAATGGCCACATAAAGCCAAGAGAGATAAATAATGCAAGGTTAAAGTGAAGCCTTTGTGTGTATAGACGCACATAGAGCTTCGCGCCAGGTGAGGGAAAACTTCTCTCTGTCTCTTTCCCTCTCTCTCTTTCTTTCTCTTTCTCTAGCAGTGTTGGCAATACTCTCATTCAAACACACACACACACACATACAAACACACACACACACACACACACACAAACATGCACAAGCCTGTAGCCTTACAGGCTTTAACAAATTAAAACAGCAATTTGTTGAATTTACCATCTAATAACTACTTCACTTGGGGATGCTTCTTACCATTAATTATACCCCCAAAATATTTTAAATTCATTCATCTGTAATTTTTGATATCAATACTTTGAAAGATATCGAAGAATCAAATCAAACAGCGGTCATAAATGAGATCAGTCAGAGACGTTTACAGTTCATTTGAAACAGAGACAGCTTCATGTTGCCTTATTGTGTTTCAGTACTCCCATTTCCCCGAGCTATCACTGCCATGTACTGTATGTTCCTCTGAAAGCCCTTAATTTGTGGTAAATATGCACTGGGGAGAGAGGTCACAGGCAGCGTTAGCTTGCTCAGTGGGATATTGCCATTTCCCTCCTCCATCTTTCTCCTTTTTTTTTTCCTCCATCATATCTGACCTTTAAAACGTTGCAGAATGGAGGGCAGCTTCTGTTGGGGTTTAATTATAAACTGACCCAGGGTCACATCATACCACCGAGGGCCCTCACATATTATTCAAGGATTTTGGACCAATGACGCCCTGTTGCTGGGCTACTGCCGGCGGACAGACGACAAATCAAAGCGGCACAACAAAGGGGGAAACTATTGTGTTGTGTAATTTATCAAAAGTGCCTTAAATCAGGCCAATATAATGAAGATGATGCTGTGTCGTCCATTATGTTTGTTCCAAACCTGTGGTACAGTATTGAAACTCACAAAGATCTTCTCAGCATGTGGCCCAAAGGAAGGTTCTAGTACAGGGATTAACTAATTCACTCTAATCCTCTTATGATCAAACCTATGCAGTTTCCCTCTAATGCCAAAACAAAGATATCAAATCAAATCCATTATAATCCACTATAGCAAACTTTTGCTACGAATATCATCAGTGGGTTTAGAAGGGGTTTGCTCAGTTTTGATTAAATTTCTTCTGGAGATTGATTTTCATTATAATTTGATAGTTAAAGTTAATTGGATTGTTAATTGGAAGTTTAAGAGGTGTCTTTGGCTATAAAACACCTTATAACCTTAGCTCTAAACTGTGGCGGAGTTCTGTTAAACTGAAAAGTGATGCCCTATCATTAATACATGAATCTTAGTAGTAATTTATGCACATTTTCAACAGTGAATAAAAAATTATCTCTCTGAACACCACAGCCTCAGTCTACAACAGATGACAACATATTTAACCAATGTCGGTCAATTCTCTATGTGAAAGATTAGATCTATCTTGACTGTGCATTTTACTGATGTTTTATTATGCCAGTCTTTTCCCCCCAGGTGTATTCAATGACGTTTTACATTACGTTTATTTTTATACAGGCATTTAGCCGACGCTCTCATCCAGAGGTAAGAGGTGAGGTCACAGCCCTTTTGACTTCTGTTGACCTCAATTAGCGTTGCAGAGCGCGCTCACAAACAGCAGCGTACCTGAAGCTATTGTTTTCTGTTGTAGCAAATTGCTGTTTAACAAGTGAACGATTCAATGTTGTGACATCCCGGTTTATTCAGTACAGTATGCTCACCTTCACTTGAGATGATTCTCTAGCTACCGGTCTGTTTTTGTTGGGGATTTCTTAGGTCATGAATGGCATAATTTTCTCTCAGCATGTTTTTGAAGCATATTGAGACAAGAGTAGGCAGATGGTTGCAAACTAATGACTGCAGATTTCTTATGGCTTCTTGATCACATTCCAAAACTCAGACCCTATTGGGACCACTGCTCTAATTTCCTGCATAGCGCTTGATATTAGGAGCTTCCTTAACAACAACTGCTTGCCAGGTGTAAAACCGGCTTGAAAACACAGAGGCGACTGACCTTAATGACACGCTGGTGAATTATTAATTGAATCACATTCGGCACATTTACATATCAAACTGTGCGGCGCAGAAATACAGCTGATTGCAGCGCGGTGCACGGAGGAAGGACGGAGGTTCATATTTTCCAATCAGAGCTCATTTTTTTCTATTGATTACATTTTGAATTTAATTTAACACTGTTGATCTCTGTTCGGTTCCACTTTATGTATCCCCACGGGGTACTTACAACAAAATATGGATATTAAAGCGCTGTTAGTGCTGACGATACGTGACATGCAGCATAAGGACCTTCCACTGCTGCGTGCTCATCTCTCTTATCAAAGATATGACACAAGAAATTTGGGCCAGATGGCAAAAGTCCACTACCGATGGGGAATTGTGACATTTCATCTAAAATAACCTTTACTCAAATGGCCTTCAATATTTCACAGAGCGGCAGTTCAGTTCTATTAGGCTTATCATATAGAGAGAGTATAATGAGGACAGCAGATAGACAGAGGCTTACGGACGCATCTAAAAAAGCCACACAGCACCAGTGGCAATGAGGCACTGGCTTTACTTTGATAATGAAGGGAAAGTATAAGGTGAGGGGATCAAGGGTGGCTCCTGTGAGTGGCAAAATGAAATTCAGCCGTTTTTTTTTGCCACGCAGCAGATGTTCCAGTGGTAACAAGTGTTGATTTTTCAGTGACAATTATTTTGCCTTTTGCCTTTTGCCTTTAATGTTTGATCACTCATATAGGCCTAGCTGATATGGCTCTAGCTCGGCTGTTCAAAACCATCTAAAATTGTTAAACTAACTCTGATGGGTGTGGACAGATACAATATAAACATTGGCATAGTGTTGATTTTTTAAACTCCGAGTTAAATTAACACCGGTGATTTCGCTGTATAGCAATCCCTTCCTCCCTCCCTTCCCTTGTTTGTTTTTCTTTTTTCCCTCTCTTCCCCTCCTTCCATCCCCTCCTTCCCCCAGCTATGCTCTCTGTTCTTCGGCGCACCGGTTTTTTGAACTAGCTCCCAACACAGCCTCCGCCACTGCGTCGGTAAACTGGTGCTGACAGCTGGAGTTCAAACTCCGACCGAAGCACTTGACTGAACATTCCTCCAGGAGCGCTCCGACAGCCAAACGTAACCGCCAGCTCAAACAATCCCACCGTCTCTTGAGAAGACGCACTTGAAGTACAATGCGTTACAGTATGGGCCTACTGTGCGGCTCCTGAACAGAATTGGATCAGAAGGGGGCACTCCCTTTGGAGCGGAGGCACGTCAAGCCGAGACGGAGGAGATGCGCTCGCCTGTCACGGACTTGAATGCATCTATAGCTCCGCGTCTGTGCAGTGCAGTGAAGTCATATGAAGCGGTTTATGGTTCAGCGGACGTGGTTGAGATTAAACACTCCAGTGGGTTGATTATCTTTCCATGAGTGAAGGTGGAGCTCATGAGCAAACCTGCTGTGCTGGATGACTTTCCTCTGCATCGTCCCATTGACAGTGCTTTGTTTTTATAATTCAGGAAGTGTAGAGCATCGTATCTGTTCATGTTGAATTTATTTCAAATATTAGTATAACAATATAATTTCAGGTCCTGCCACCATTGTATGCAGGACATTATGTTGTCATTGTGGCGTGTGCGTGTGTGTGGGTGGGTGTGTGTGTGTGTGTGTGTAGGCACATTTTTTGTGAACACAATATCTCAAGAACAATAAGCGTCATACTGTTACACCACAGGTTCCCCCTATAGAGTAGATGATCTCATTAGATTTTGGAGCATCTTAGTGCATAAATTTGCATATTAATGAAGAAAAACCGATTTTTCCTGAAACTACTATAATACTTAATGCTTTAAGATATAGGGTTCATATTAATATCACCCATGTGTTGTGTGATGACAAGTACGTTGACATTAAATATTTTCTAATTAATGCATTAATTAGTTTAATTAATTAACTCATTAGCATAACTGGTTATGTTTAATTTATCATGGTGATTATGGCAGGACATTAGGCGGCTCAAGAGCCTCTTGTTTTAAATTTCATTGTGTTGTAAATGCAGATTGGCAGTGTTAACACATATAAGATTTTCTCCTTCATATGTGAATAGAGGCCAGTTGCAGAGTGTTTGTAGAAGGTTAACCAATGATTACAGGTGTCACACCATCACACTGGAAAAGTGAAAACAAAATCAAAGCTTATGATGTCATTGCCTCTTTCTTCCTGACAGAACCTGGTGATTCATAATGCTTGATATTCCTGAAAATGATTTTTACAGCATAAATTGAACACCCTAATAACCCACACAAACGAGACATTTTCTTTATTTTCTCAGCACGGAAAGTGACAATAATGTAATGTTAGCCACTTCTATGCTGTTTATTTTCCAACATGGTAGCCTTTCATAACCATTGGTATCCAGTCTCCAAACACTGTGTGACAGGTCTCTATTGTCATAACAGTCATTGTTGATGTGCTATATTGCTCCTGTGAGCGTATTTCTGTCTGAGCATTATTTCCCCTCTCTGCTGCATTCAAGGCATAAATTATCAGTCTGTCGTGACAGACTTGGTGTCAAATCAAGACTCAGACTAACGAGTGGAATGGCAAAGCATTTAATTGGGTACCTCATTGATGCCACTGTCTTTCTTATGTCTCTTCCTGTTCCACTCTATGTGTGTGTGGGTGTGTGTGTGTGTGTGTTTGTGTGTGTGTGGCCTGAGATTTGGCGGGACTTGAGGCCTCCTGAAAATCTGGAAAGCCCCAGGAAGCTGAAAAGGCCCCTTGGAGAAATACTTAAAGAGACTTATAATGAACTGTCATATCAAGCCCCCTGCATGTGGGAGGAAGTCATTTAGTATAAAGAATGGGAAAATGTAATTAGACAAGGAAGGGCACTAGTGAAAAACGACAAAATAGAGATTACAGATTAAATGTCAGAGAAAATGAGGGATATGTGTTTGGGTTAGATAATGCCATGTGCTAAATGTAGGAGTGATGTAAATGTAA
This sequence comes from Centroberyx affinis, assembly GCF_046629955.1. Taxonomy (NCBI): domain Eukaryota; kingdom Metazoa; phylum Chordata; class Actinopteri; order Beryciformes; family Berycidae; genus Centroberyx; species Centroberyx affinis. The sequence continues at coordinate 258,842 of NW_027279313.1, read as the reverse complement.
GAGACAGTGTAGTAAAATAGAAGTTCAATAGGCATGGAGATAGAAGGTAAAGAAGTTAAGGTAATAAAGAGAGCCTAAGGTAAACAGCTAAGCAGTTTTCTTTTTCTTTTTTAGAAGAAATGAAGCTGACACCTTTTTGCTGAAGAGGAAGACATCGCCTTCTTTTCTGTGTTTTTATTTTCTTCCTTCAGTCTTTGTATTATTTCTAACTATAAACTGTAGTCTCTTTTAGATTTTTCATTACTTCCTCCATCTCACAGTGGCTGTTTAGGGGTCAGACAGGAGTAAGAACCTTGTTTCCATTTAACTAGATGGTACTACAGTCAGAAACAATGGTATTAAATTATATTGTTTCTTGAATAGACAACCGAGGATGAGGCTGTGAGCCGACCACATGGATGATCTGTGTAATATTATGGGAATGCAGATAGTCAGCAGTGCCAAAGTAAGCATAATAACAGTTAAGAATGTCCTCCTGGATATTATGGCTTATACACAACAGCTACCAAGACGTGTGAACAGCTCCCTAAGTGATTTTGATATTTATTTTAACAACAGCTTGATCGCTCGTTGAAATTTACAGAACGTATCGTCTTTATTTTCAACGTACTTCAAACGGTCTGAGTCGGCGCCAGTTAGTCGGTTCTCTCATCACAGATGTCGTCGTTCCAGATCGGGCTCTCCTCTCTCAAAGTCTGCATCGCTGCCTCCTCGTCCACAGTCTGAGTCCAAGTCTGAGTCGAGTTTATTTCGGTTCAGTCCTGTTTAGTTGTCGTCAATGTCAGAGTCGCTGTCGGAGTCTGTTTTAGCCTCTCTAACATCTTTCCACCATCAAAATGTCTTTGAACAGTTGCTGTCCTCCTCCTCCTCCTCCTCCTCCTCTCTACTTCTCTTCTTGGACCTTTGTGTCACTGCATGACTCAGCATCATAGTGTCTCTCTCAGAAAATTGGTCAATATTCTGCGATCAGTCTTTTATGCTTCTATGGGCCTATTGGTTGTACTGAACTCAGTTTACTGTCAATTATGTAGCTCTAAATGATCCTCAAACACCCTCAGCTTTTGAAATGACACCCATAGGTTATTTGCAATTCATGATGTGTGAAATCAATAAACTTATGTTTTGATATCTCCAATGTAAATCAAGAAAAAAAAAACTCAAAAAAAATTCAACAGCATTTTTCACCTAGGCAATTAGCCCGAGGAAAGGTGTTATTGTGGTAACCAGACGGTGAGTTAACCCAACACTTTAGGTATTCAGTTTTAAAGGTCTTCTACCAGTAGTTTGTTCAGAAAGATTCACATCAGGATCAGTCATTGCAACAATCATTACAACAGTAATTTCTCACACTGATGACTAAAATAGTGATGTCTGATCGTCTGCCATGTCATGTCAAATCACATCGGTTGGTTTTCCTTCCACATTATTAAATCAGCGATCTCTAAATTGGCCGATGATAAGAGCTGATTCTGTAAGGTAAGAAAAAAGTCTCATTTCTCTGAACATGTGAAAAGTGTTGTGCTGGTTGCTTAGTAACTGCGGTCAAGTTTATAGTATGTAGTGGGTGTTTTGACCCGAGAAGTCTGCATGCTTATGAAGTGTATTAAATTACTCCAAAGACAGTCGAGTGTGAGTATGTCTTCACATCGTGCATCTACACAGTGTGGGGAGAGGGAGGATTACGGTACTCCACCACTGTATCAATATAGTTGTTTTTGACAGAGACATCAGCAGCTCCGGGTCAAGAGGGAACGCTGTGTACAGTGTATTGCATGGCTGGGCTGCTCTGAGTTAATGTAGTCACCAGTCTAGCGTACAAAAAGTGTCAGAAAACATCCCGCAAGAAAGTTGCAAGTTGAAATGTCTGTGCTCAGTCTTGCGGCGGAAGAAGAGTTGAAAGAAAATGTTGCCTATTACTGTCACAAGAGACATATTGAGTTACAGTACGTGTTGCGTGGTCTAGACCGGCAGACTGGATCGGTAGAGACTTCCAATTTGTCAAAGTTATTCTTCAAGCAAAAGTTCCCGAGTATTATGTCAGGTATAAAAATTAAGAGGCCCAGGGGAAAGTATCGTGAATCGAGCTGCTTAATGAAAGGTTTTAGTGCTACAAGCAATCCCTCTTCCTCTCACTCTCTCGGTTTCATTATTGGAGCTGCTGTTTGTAATGGTGTGATGGTATTTCCTACAACTGAGTTCATTTCCAAAACACTGCTGTCCATACTTGAATAAAAATGAATTCCCTGAAGTCCATCATTCAATATTTATGAAATATATGAAAGATCCACTCCTATCATTTTGTTAACTCAGAACCCAAAATTTCTGCCATTCTTTAAAGAGTACTATCATTTATTTTACGCTTGTCCTATCAATCATTTAGTTGTAATGACATGAGATTTTCAATTTTATCCCAATTATAATTTGTGTATATAATTTTGGAAGCATTCTCTATTTTTTCTGATGTAGCTCTTAGCATTATAATGTGTAACAGCTACATTCACAGTGATATTAAAAAGAAAATTAAAAGTAGCCTCCTCAATTTAATTACAGTAGCTGTTACTGTATCCATATCTCTATTGAAAATTTGCTTGATACAATTTCCTGTTTATTTGGCCTTGTTTCCTTTTCTGTGAGTTTTGCTGTTGTCGTTTATGGTGTGTTGTTACTGTGACTCTATGATGATGGAACCCCCTCTGCTTATTTTCACTGCATCATTACCCATACACACACACACACACACACACACACATGCACACACACACATACTAACATACCCACACACACACACACCAAACCACACACGCCATTCCCGCTGTGCAGTAAGCTGACTGGCCACATTCTGAGCTTACTTGCCCCATGGGGCTTTATCCTTGCAGTGCTCAGTCTGAAAACTCCTTATCTCCACTCTGTCTCCTATCTCAACTGTGTGCTCGACTATGGCAAGGGCAAACCAGGGGCATATAACTTTATTAGATGACAGAACAACACGCTTCCATCCGGTTATGAGCCAAAGGTTGTGGCTTGTTTTACACTACAAAACACATCAAAATATATTATTCTTCCCCCTCTGACCCGCTACACATAAATGAAAACCAGTATGGTAAAAAGCAGCAGGGGGAAAGTGTAGGGATATTATAGTAATAGTAGTTGAAGGGGCATTCTTCAGTGTGATTTTTGGGTATGGTTTGGTACGGGGCGCAGCTGAGTACCCTTGGCAGCACCTGAGTACCTATTATCACAGGAAAGAACATCAACAAAGATATGCAATGCAATATATATGCAATGGTTACTAATGCAGGTGCACTCTGCAAAAGTTTTCTCCATTTGAGAGAAGAGAGAACAAAATGAGAAAAGGTAAGAAAAATCACTAATTAGCTTCTTGGTTACCCCCAAAAGCTAGCCCAAGCTACCACTAAAGCACAGTTAGCTGGTGGAATGCATTTTTTACCAATCAGGTGGCTTGGCTGACTCTACCCGTTGTATAAAGTTTTATCATCCAGCATGCATGCTCCATATCCTAAGCAATTCAGTTAAGCAGCTAGGGTTGCAGATCCATACCAAAGATGTTTATGACCCTTTTGGCCTTCTGTAGGGCATCAAATTAACATATGGCACATAATTCACTTAGAGGTGATTCAGCTGAAGGCAGTAAAATTTATCTAGAGTGATACAGCGCTTTTAGACCTCTCATTCTCAGAGCGGCCATGTTGTTGACCCCGGCTATACATGGCTTTGAATAATACAGAGCAGCTTTAACATCCCAATAGATCATAGTGCCTATCTCTTCAGAGTACATCCACCGCACATTTGTTTTTAAAAGTCTGATTTATGTTACCTGGCCCCGTAAGGAGCTTATCTGCATCCAGTACCGCGCTGATAACAGGTGAAGGCAATGGTGTATTAATCACTGGATATGAAGTGAAGAAAGAAACTCAGAGAGACAGAGAGACTTATGAGGAAGCTGCTGATGGCTGATATGACTTTAACACTAGGGTATTTTAATTAGTGTTGATTGGTATTCACAGCGCATTATACTGCAGCCATGTTACCAAAAAAAACTTGACAACTCCCAGGCTCGCCATGCTTCTTCCCTTTAGAACCTGCACTAATTAATGCATCCTCCTTGGACAGAATGGCATCAGCTTTGATTAGATATTTTATCCTCATCCTTGTCCTTACACCCCCATGATGGTAAGAACAGCCGATGTAAAGTTAATTTAATTGTCTAGGGAATTGGTGAAACTTCTATTAGCTTCAAGTGTAAAATAAACTTAATTGTTTTTCCTAAGTGAAAGTTGTGATGGGTTGGCTGTCAAAAGTTAGCCGCCCAGAAATTGCCGGGCGAACGGATGGAGGAAAAGAAGATATGCAAATACTTGCGGTGTAACTAGGTAATGAAGCAGTGGACAAAATGTAATTATCTCATCAAGCACCCCCTCATTATAGACTTCTTGGCCTGAAACTTTTTGCTCTGGGTCCGTGGCAGTGGCTGCCTGGAGTTAAGAGATGTGGGCTTATGACTGGAAGGGCAGCAGTTTGATTCCTGGACCAAATGGGAAGAATTGGGCAGGGAAAGTGAGGGAGAAACGCTCTGAGCGAGGCAATTAGCTGCCAACTTCACCAGTGGAACTGCTCAGTGGTTGACATTAGAAGACTGTGATTGTACTGGGCAGCTCCCAAATAGGAGTGTGTGTGTGTGAGTGTGAAGGAGGGTGTGAAACTTTGCTGAAAAAGTGCACGCATGCCAAGTTAACCTAGGGATGGATGGATGGATGGATGGATGGATGGATGGATGAATGAAGAAAGAAAGAAAGAGAGACATGACCTTATCTGTGTCATCATGAATTCAGTGGCAACAAGGCTTCAAATCAGCTTCCCCATCTTTAATCCATACTACAGTACACTAGCCTCGGAAATCAGACCCATACAGTATAATGCTATCAGTTCCTTATCCAGTAAGTCCAAATATCTTCATGAGATAATGTAATTGCATCATATTTTTCGTTCACTGTCTCACTGCCTGCAGATCATGTGTCATAAATGGAATCCATAAAGGCAGTGTTTTTTTTCACTTTTCACAGTAGGGATTCAAAATGGAACACAAGGTTCCTCACCATCGGGCAACCCCCCGCCTCTGACAATAGTAATAGTATATTTTCATGAGACAGACTCCCACAGGGTGAGACCAAATTGCTCCAAAGCCCAAGTCTCGGGGTGAGACTAAATTTCTCATGTCGGGGTCTCCGGCTGACAAAGAGGAAGAGCTCCCTGCTTCACGGGGTTCCACCTCATGTGATGGGTTTTCATCATTTGACTTTCCAAAGAGCTCAACAGAAGAATGAGGTGCATATGGAGAGAATATGGAGTGATGCCCCCGGGGGTGAAAATGAGTGGTCTAACACCTCTTGGTATATGAAATCTTTCACTGTTGCAGCCAAGGACTCAAATGAGAACTGAAGTCACACTCGGGCTCGAGAAATATAATCTCATTCTCAGACCCAGGCTTAATAAAACATATTATTACTAATGTCATGTGGGGATCCGCTGAGAAACAGTCCTGACTTTAGTTTAAGAGGCACTGTCTTGGCGTGCTGGCTTGTACTCCCAGAAAAAAAAAAGGCAGGAAAAGAATCATGTTATCATTATGAGCTTGTCATGTTTGTGTCGCCTTGCCCATTTACTAACAGGGGGAAAGTTTCTAGATTCCTCCAGCAAGAGCAGATTGGAACATAACTCATTCTTCATTTGGTTGTGCACAAACTCACACACACACACACACACACATGCGCACACACACACACACACACACACACACAGGCTGGGTAATATCTCATAGTGATAGGGAAATTGGAGAAGGCTCTGTCATTATTAGGGCGAGGCAGATGGTGTCCCATATTGGTCCTGATGGGAAATGGGAAAGGATGACTCATCTGACTGTAGCAAGCTGTAGGTTCGGGGGAGATACAGTGTATACGCCAGCCTCCGTGTGTGTGTGTGTGTGTGTGTGTGTGTGTGTGTGTGCGTGCCTTACCTGAGAGAAAGAGAAGGTGGGGCAGACAAGAAGACAAAAAGAGAGAATGAGAGTGGCAGAAAGAGTGATATGAGCGAGTGAAGAAGAGAGAGAGAGAGAGGACAAAGCGAGAGAGAAAGAGGACACAGAAGAGTGATAGGAAAGTGCTAAAGGAGTATTTGTGCCGACTACTTTGAGATGTAGCCACAGACAGTCGACTACTTTCAAAAACCTCTCCCACTTTTTCATAAGTTTATTTTTTTTTTTCTCTTACTCTTTCTCCGATGCGGTCTGCTTCCCAGTCGTTGTGGTTGTAATGCTATTGTCAAAAGTTGCATTCAAGCCCGCATTTTTCTGTGTGAGTGTGTGTGTGTGTGTGTGTGTGTGTGTGTGTGAGAGGTGTGCAGACATGCGGCACAGATTTGTTTCTTTAAATTAAAACTTTGTCGGTAATAAAACTAGTGGGTGGTGGATCTTAGCCTGGATTCCCTTAGCAGGTATTTATTCTGTTGCCTATGGAGAGGATGCACTTTGTGTTTTTATCGGGACACTTTATTGGATGCCGTTATAAGGTTGATGGTGGAAATGAGTCAGTGCTGCTGTGAGCGTGATGCCTAACACTGTAGCAGAGGTTGTTTGGGGGAAATATAGTTCCCAACTGGGTGTGTTAGTGTGTGTGTGTGTGTGTGTGTGTGTGTGTGTGTGTGTTGAGTGCCCTTGATGCTAGAGATGTTAGATACGATGAGGCACGCCAGGCTCTGATGTCTGAGAGAGAGAGAGGAAGAGAGAGACGGAGACTCTTCCTCTCTCTCCGGAGGGAGCCCCTCTTTTGGTTTTTTACAGCATCACAGTTGTTTTTGTCACTACCAGAGCCCCATATGTCTCTGAGAGCAGGTCTGGCACAGCAGGTCAAAGAAACAAGCCACAGCAACCATCTGGCCTCATATTTGTCAAAATGTCAGGTGGGTTTGATTCTCTGCCCTTCACCTCCCTGCTGCTGTCCTTTGGCACGCCGGTTGTTCTGTCTACGCAAGTTAGGTGGCAGCGTCTAACAGCGTCTAGCATGCGCGTGTGTGTGTGTGTGTGTATGTGTATGCTTTTCTCAGTGAGTGACACATGCCAGGCAAGTCCTACAGGGCAGTTCTAACCTTTGCTGTCATCTCCCTTGGCAGCTACTCTGTCATTATCATCATCCTCTCTCTCTCTCTCTCTCTCTCTCTCTCTCTCTCTCTCTCTCTCTCCTCTCTCTCTCTCTCTCTCTCTCTCTCTCTGTTTCTGTCTGTCTATCAGTCTCTCGTTCGGTCTCTGTCTTTCCCTGTCTCTTTCAGTCTTTCTCCCTCTTTGGCTTTGCTGTCATGTTGATACATCCGGTCCAGTACCAGTCTCTCTTCTCTCTCTCTCTCTCTCTCTCTCTCTCTCTCTCTCTCTCTCTCTCTCTCTCTCTCTCTCTCTCTCTCTCTCTGACTTATGCTGTCATGTCAGGGGTCTGCTAACAGTCCTCTGCTTTGTCACTCTCTGGTCCAACACCACACAGTCTTCTCTTATTCTCTCTCTCTCTCTCTCTCACTGTCTCTCTCTTACTGCCTTTATCTCCGCTCCATACAGCCGCTATTTTCGATTTCCAACTCTGTGGATCCACATGTTGTCTGACTTTGCAGGCTATTTTCTTGGCTTATCTAGCAACATAGTGTTTGGGCCACCTAACAAGCACCTAACTTATTTTATGCCTGCTTTGGGCACTGAGGGGCTTGGGAGGCCGTAACAGAGACAATGGCTTCATGAAAAGATAGCATTATTCAGTCAAAAAAAACATTTAAAAGTAAGCAATATCTCAAAGTAATTTGGAGACCCATTTGACTCTTTCTCTGATCTATGTTTGGGTTCAGACCCGGATTTTGAAAAACACTATTATTTAGTAGTATGGCATTCAGGTTTTGTAAGAAGAAACAATTGATAGTGTGAAAATACCAGAATTTTGTGCAATTGTTGGAATTTCCTCTTTCACACATGGAATCAAATATAGAATTCATTTCATTGCGCCTATCGATTTGACTGCATAGTTTATGTGCATGTGAATTAAGGCTGCACAATTAATCATATATAATCATATGCATATACATGTATACTGTATATGTTGTGATTTTAATTTCCATGGTTAATTCAGTAAAGGTGGTAAGTCTTCAATGAATTCAAGGTACTCAACTCTTCATTCAGTCATTCATTCATTCATTCATTTCCTTTACTTGCTTAGTAAAAAGTGTTATTTTTTCCAAGCTAACAGCAAAATAGTAAAAAAAAAATGCACCAGCATAGGTTGTTCCCTGAGGAAAGCCTGCACGCCAAAACACATTGTGCTGAAATGGCATTCTGAGTTTTCAAGATCTGAATTCCTTGGATTCACTGAAGATTTGCCCTCTTCAATTAATCTGTTGAATCATTATAAGGTCTTCCATTAAAAGCCTTCAATTATGAATAAAACCACTATTCTTTGTGTCAGTGCATCATATAAAAACCCTTGTGATTTCCTTCATTCCTTCTGTACATAATAACAAGTGAAGGAACAGTATGTTCTACTTAATAATTTTCGATTCAGTGCTGAATCCTCCACATAATAACAAGGAAATAAAAAATAACCTAGTGGACTTCACCGCAGTCTCACTTTTTATTTCCATACGGGCGTCTTGGTCCAGGCGCCTGCAATAAAACAAAACTTACTGTACAGTATATTGGAGTGCTGTCCTGTTCTTATTTGCTCGCAACAAATTACTTGCTTCATTGTTTCAGCACAACAAAATAGCATATCATCACCGGCTATTTTGTTGATGTTGCCCT